>NC_054700.1:14068366-14084903 GCF_016097555.1 Gigantopelta aegis | reverse complement strand
CCCGTTGATCCCGGCTGTTTAGGATCGTTCCCGTCGGTGGACCCATTGGGAAGTTCTCGCTCGAGCCGCCAGTGCATACGGAGATGGTATATTAAACGCGCTTGTGGTATGTGCTATACCGCCTATGGGGAGGGTGCAGATAGAAAGATCCTGTGCTACTAATTAAAAAATTAGGGGTTTCTTTTACTGCTCTATATTAAAAAATTTCCAATGATTGATATCCAATAGCCGATGATTGATAAAATCAATGTGCTCTAGTGGTGTTTGTTAAACCAAACACAAATAAAAGCCAATATCCACCCTCATGTTTGTATTTTACAAACATAATTATTTCTTAATAATGAGTTTAAATTGATCTAAAATGTCATGTGCTTGCTTATTTTATTTCCCATCAGTATATATATTACATTGACCGTCTTGCGTGTCTAGGAAGGAGGGAGGAGGGGAGTGGGGGGCTATATATATTTTAAAAAATGACAAAACAATTTGATTAAATGTTGTTTTTTTCCAGTGGCTATATTTCTATAATCTTTATCCCGACTATTTTTTTTCGTCACTCTTTTTCTCTGCCCTACATTTTAGTCAGATATTTTTGTCCAAAACTTAGAACATGGGCGTGGTCGTTGAGTTTAGATGTTTGGGTCACATTTTGTACAGTACACATCAAGCCTGTTATCACAAATGATACTTTTGCGAAAGTATTCCGCCGGACAACTCCTCCCCCGAAAGAGTTCCCTTGAGTGTTTGTGCAGACGACAGTAGCCAAAATCTACTCCGTCGTGCTACGCGCGATACGTCAAAGTAAGATAAATACGCTGTGTAAACAATAAAAAGCGCTTTTGCATTCCGCGACATTCCGACAGTGGGGTGAGATCGTGTGTTTTCGAACGTTATACTGATGTTCCAAACGATAAGTGAAAACACATTCAGATCTCATTTCATTTCATTTCAACTTATTTCCGTGCTTATATCCAATTAAATTAAGGGTTCAAGCACGCTGTGTCCTGGGCACAAACCTCAGCTAATCTGGGCTGTCTGTCCAGGACAGTGGGCTAGTTGTTAGTTTGTTTAGTGGTAAAGTGAGAGAGAAGGAGAGGTGTGTTGTAGTGGCGGTTGGGGGTGGGGGGGAACACCTACCACTGAGCCCTTAAGAACTCGGTCTGGGTGTCAGGAGCCGATACCGGGCTGCGAACCCTGTACCCACCAGCCTGTAGTCAGATTCAGTCAGTCAACCTGTAATCAGATTCACCGTGATTACAGTAGATAAAGTTTGTGTTGCTTAAACGACACCACCAGAGCTCATTGATTTATTAATCATTGGTTATTGGATGCCAACCTTTGGTATTTTAGACATACAAATGTAATCTTAGAGAGGAAATTAGCTACATTTTTAAAAATTAATAGCAAGGAATATTTTATAATGCACTATCCCCCAGACGGATAGCACAATACCATGGCCTTTTTGATATATCAGTCGTGGTGCACTGGATGAACGAGAAGTTGCCCATGGATTCATTGACGGGAATCGATCCCAGACCCAGCGTTTTAACACAGAATTACGTCCCTTGCAGACTATGCAGTCTGGATAGGATCTATGATTACGAGAAAAATATAGATTTAAACGAGCATTCAGAGAAATAAGAGAAAGAAGAGAAGAAAAGAAATGTTTTATTTAACGAGGCATTCAACCACATATTATCCGGAAATTTTGACCGCGCAAGTAGTCTGCTGTTTGACCTGTGTGATTAACTTCATGGCAGACAGCTATGAAGTCGGCAACTATTTGACTGAAGTGACAGGGGAGAGCATGTAGTTGAGATTGTAGACATGTGTAACTTGTTGACATTGAAGACTCTTGTTTATGGTAATTCCGGTCTATGCAAAAGTAAGTGCTTTTTGTGTAAAATGGGTGTACTCCGGCCTGGTTTAGAGGGTGTAGTTTGGCCAATTGCGTGTTAAACCAATATGCTGGGAGAAGAAGAGCTGGACAACAGGGGTTGTCCTTTTCAGGGTATGTGTGTCCCCTAGGCAATGCAAAAGTACAACAAACAAAAATCCACGGGCCTGCTGATATTAATAAAAATGATATAGCCACTAAGGCTATATAGAAACATATAGAAAAATTAATTGTGGTCTGAGGCCATCACCTGTAAACACTGGTTGTCTTTCAAAGCTAAATATAGCCAAGCCCATACCAATAAAACGAGCACACGTGATGCGACAAACAAATATTAATTTCATCTGAAATAGAACCAGTCTATCTTTGTATGTCTTTGTCTGCATATTAAACTGATCGATGATGTAACACTACATTGTGTGTTATCTCTTTTATTGTCCTCATTATTTAACACTTGCAACAAACGGAAAACACACATCAATCAACTGACGTCAAACACAACTGGTAAACAGCATAGCGCTACGCTTCCATTGTCAATTAAGAACACAATCCACTCTCTCTCTCTCTCTCTCTCTCTCTCTCTCTCTCTCTCTCTCTCTCTCTGTTCTCTATCTCTCTCTCTCTCTCTCTCTGTCTGTCTGTCTCTCTCTCTCTCTCTCTCTCTCGTCTCTCTCTCTCTCTCTCTCTCTCTCTCTCTCTCTCTCTCTCTCTCTCTCTCTCTCTCTCTCTCTCTCTCTCTCTCTCTCTCTCTCTCTCTCTCTTACTATCACTTTATTGTAAAAAAACAAATGCTATCCATAAAGCAAATAAAAAAGCAGGCAGGTACACACGCACATGCATTTAAAACTAATAATTTGAACGTGATTTTTAAAAGTCTGGAACTACCAATATTCACCACTAACTAATTAACAACACCCCCCCCCCCCCCCCCCCTTCTCTGTTTCTCTCTCTCTTTTTGTCTAAACCAAAGGTTAAGAAAAGATTTTAGATTTTGGCCCATGCAGTGTATGTGCATCGTAATTGTTTGTTCTTTTGTCAACAGTCATAACAGCACTTGCAAGGTCAAATTCCAATGTTTTCCACTTCATTGTTACTTTCTGACCCCCCCTAAAATCTATGCCAAGATGCAGGTTTACACAGACGATCCAGTGTAAGTCACGGCTGTATCTTGGCCGCAACATACCTGACCTGTGATGCCGCTCAACAGAAAGGAGGGATTAACGTCTACAGAGCGTTGGACTTATCTGACCTTGACTTCAGACGTAGACGTACAATAGGTTTGGCTTGGGATTGAGATTAAATTGTGTTTGTCTCACAGAAAAAGAAAGAAAGAAATGTTTTATTTAATGACGCACTCCACACATTTTATTTACGGTTATATGGCGTCAGACATATGGTTAAGGACCACACAGATTTTGAGGGGAAACCCACTGTCGCCACTTCATGGGCTACTCTTTCCGATTAGCAGCAAGGGATCTTTTATTTGCGCTTCTCACAGGCAGGATAGCACAAACCATGGCCTTTATTGAACCAGTTATGGATCACTGGTCGGTGCAAGTGGTTTACACCTACCCATTGAGCCTTGCGGAGCACTCACTCAGGTTTGGAGTCGGTATCTGGATTAAAAATGCCATACCTCGACTGGGATCCGAACCCAGTACCTACCAGCCTGTTGACCGATGGCCTAACCACGACGCCACCGAGGCCGGTTTTGTCTCACAGAAGATCACTGTTCGTATAAAACATATACTGTGCCACTATCTTTCTTACCTCTCCCTCCCTGTCTGTCTGTCTGTCTGTGTGTGTGTGTGTGTGTGTGTGTGTGTGTCTCTCTCTCTCTCTCTCTCTCTCTCTCTCTCTCTCTCTCTCTCTCTTCTCTCTCTCTCTCTCTCTCTCTCTCTCTCTCTCTCTCTCTCTCTCTCTCTCTCTCTCTCACTCTCTCTGTGTCTTTCTCTCTCTTTATCTTATACTGAAAACACGGGTTCTGCTCGTATTTCATGTTAACCCGGTTATGTGTCACATTTTGATTATGTACGACGAAGCTTGTGATAGAGTTACCTGTGTCGGTTGATCTCAAGTTGAAGGAGTCCAGATACATTTGAGAAACAGTTAGAAAACTTGACCTAAGATTATAACATTTAGATTTAGCTAAAATTTCCTTGTGTGGCGAGAGAGAGAGAGAGAGAGAGAGAGAGAGAGAGAGAGAGAGAGAGAGAGAGAGAGAGAGAGAGAGAGAGAGAGAGAGAGAGAGAGAGAGAGAGAGAGAGAGACACACACACACACACACACAGACAGACAGACAGACAGACAGGGAGGGAGAGGTAAGAAAGATAGTGGCACAGTATATGTTTTATACGAACAGTGACTGCTTAGCAATTATGCTTTTTCAACAAAAGTGCATTTTGTGTTCTTTTAGTCACATGACAATGGTAGTGTCAGAATTGGCAACACACACACACACACACACACACACACACACACACACACACACACACACACACACACACACACACACACACTCGAATAAAACCGAAAAAAGAAAAAAGATAAGAAATATCCTCTGAGAATGTGACAATCGTCGTTCATCTGTGTCCGTCGTTAATAAACCAAGTCCTATACATTTGGTATAAACACGATGAGCCTTCACTGCCTGATGACATAAAAACTAGGATTGTCTTGAAGGGTCTTGAAGGGTGGCGTGAAATGTCTCGGAGAGCTATAGCGCGGACTACACCTTCACAAATCGCCTATCAATGACGAAGAAAAAAAAGTTTGTTTTGTTTAAACGACACCAGCAGAACACATTGATTTATTAATCATCGGCCATTAGATGTCAGACATTTGGTAATTTTACATATAGTCTTTAGAAAGGAAACCCGCTACATTTTTTCCATTAGTAGCTAGGGATATTTTATATGCACCATCCCACAGACAGGATAGCACACACCACGGCCTTTGATACACCAGTCGTGGTGCACTGGCTGAAGCGAGAAATAGCCCAATGCGTCCACCGACGGGAATCGATCCCAGACCGACCGCGCATCGGGCGAACGCTTTACCACTAGACTACGTCCCGTTCCTATTACTGACGAAGACATTGTAGAAGCCGGTGTTATCGCATTTAACGACGCACTCAACACATTTTATTTACGGTTATATGGCGTCGGACATATGTTTAAGGACCACACAGATACTGAGGGAGGAAACCCGCTGTCGCCACTTCATGGGCTACTGTTTTCGATTAGCAGCAAGGGATCTTTTATATGCATCATCCCATAGACAGGATAGCACATACCACGGCCTTAGATGTACCAGTCGTGGTGCACTGGCTGGAGCGAGAAATAGCAATCCCAAACCGACCGCGCATCAACTGAGCGCTGTACCACTGGGCTACGCCTCGCCCTCGCAGGACGGAGCGCCACGTCTTCGCGCTGGACGGCCCATATTGATTAGTGTGTCTACTATTTGGCGTGAGATGGCTGGAATATATGGGGATTAGAAGCAGTGGAAATCGACACACCCGTGTGTTGCTGACTTCCGCTTTCACGGCGAGCGGTGATAACTGCGACCAAACTGGTATGTTGTTCTGCATTGATTTGCTCCAGGGGAGGGGTGTAGCATGGGCGCGGGGTGTAGGGTGTAGTGCGGGGGCGGAGTGTAGCTCGGTGGTAGGGTGCTCGCCTCTAATGCGATGGTTCGTAGGATCAATTGCGTTCGCTGGACTTTTAAACATTAATTAATTAATTCATTCATTTATTCATTCATTCAAGTGTACCACTGCGACATAAAGGGGCGTGTTCATAAACGTTCTAGGTGTACTTAAATCGGTATGATTTATCTCCATCTGCTTATTTAGGTTTGCCCTGTCATATGAAATTCTCATATTATTGATTCAGCATTGTCGAGCTCAGTTGGTAAAGGGTTAAGTCAAGAGTCTTTATGAAATCTTTTCAAATAATGTTCATCCGACATTTGTGCCGGAAATTCGGAAGCACCAAGCTTTATTCACATTGTTTGAAGTATGCTTAGTATGATAGCCGTGTGTGGAATCGCTACATTGTCATACAAATGAAAATTTACAATTAAAGGGACAGACCCTAGTTTTTTAAACACTACAGCATGTGTTTCACTATTAGAGCCGTTTATGATCACTGAAATCAAACATTACTTATATTTTATTGTTTACATTATCCATTTCCGTAGAACCGAAGTGTTTCTGGTCATACTGTTGTTTCTAATATCACAAAATCATATTTTGCACAACTACCGTATACACTTAAGGTGATCCTAGCGCTAAGACCGCTTCGTGGAACGGGGCCCTTGTGTCTGATATAATATATGATTATTTCCACACCAGTCTTGATCTAAAGAAAGTTTAAAGTTTTTTTTTTTTAACCACACCACTAGAACACATTGATATATTAATCATCGGCAATTGGATGTCAAAATATTATTATTATTATTATTATTATTTTTTTTTTTTTGGGGGGGGGAGTCGTAGCCCAGTGGTAAAGCGCTTGCTTGATGCGCTGTCGGTTTGGGATCGATTCCCGTCAGTGGGCGATTAATCAATGTGCTCTAGTGGTGTCGTTAAATAAAACAAACTTTAATCAGGATTGGGCCAGTCAATATGCAGGTTGTATGATATCTGATACTGAGGCACACTTACAGAAACATTTCAGAACAAATGCCTTAAAAAAAAAGATTGAACAAAGCTAAAAACAAAAATGAGAAAAACCCCCAACTATACTACTATCTAGTCACAGGGCGGCATCAACCCAATTTCATACAATCGAATAAAATTCCAGAATACAACAGTAGCAAAAAGGAAGCCTCTCCTCAATCGACTGAGCAAATACATGCGTTACGCCGATAATCTGTGGGCGCAAATTGTAGGTGGTTAACCGCAGACCAATAGATGAGCTCTCGCGCTTGTCTCCGTGTTGACGTCTGCCGCCTCTGATTTCTCTCTTGTTTATCCTCGTCTCTTCCAGAAATTGTTTGCTCCACCCAAACCTAAAACTTTGCCGAGGGAGTACTGGTATTCCAAACATATCTAAATTTATCCAATAGGAATATTTGATCAACATTATATACTAGAAATATTTTGTTTGGGTTTTATTGAGTAAATGATGTAGGCGTGTTCGTTAGTACTAGTTACTCGCTAGTTGCTCTCATTATCCGTTCGTCTGTCCGTCAGTGTGTAAAACTGATATAAGTTCAGCCAGCGAACGTTTCGCTAATGTTCGTGAACTATTTGATTGGTTCCCGACATGGTCATTTGGTTTAACGTGAAGCGCATAAACCAGTCTAGGGAACGTTTTTATGCTCGTTCTAGCTGAACTAAGCTCTGGTCTTCATATTATCATGCTATACGTAAGCGTATGAGACAGGGGGTTGGGGTGAGGGAGGCAAATTCTGGAGCAAAACCTCGAATTCGGGCAAAAATAATACAGATATCTGGGCAAAATGCGCCAACCTGAGAACTTTTTACTTTTTTACCATATGAACTGAACTTTATTACACTCGGACCGTTACACAATGGCATTAGAGGAACATGCATAATAAATTACATACATCTGACAAGATGGTTTACAGGATGAACTATATAAATAGTGTGTAATACATATTTACAATGGTAGCCATACATAAAAATAATATACATGTTTTGTCATAGATGCATGATATATATTTATATAAATAATATTAACAGTTTAATGTCAGTAATAGTAGTAGTAGCTAAAGAATAGAGTTGTTGACTAGTTTAATTTCTTGGGTTTTTAAAGACCTTGCAAATTATATTTATAAAATTTGCTAGTCTTTTTAATACACTTATTTTCTTACTGTTCATTAATTCTTTGAATTTGTAAGTACTTGGTTTTTTTTTTATAGTAATAGGGCTGTAAAAATTCTTTTCGAGATTTGTAAAAAAAACTTACACACAAACAAGTAATGGTATTCATCTCCGATATCCGTTTCATCACATAAAGGACATAATCTATCTTCAAATAAAATATGATTCCATCTTCCAGTTTCTACGGGTAGATAGTGATTTGAAGTTCTAAATTTTATGACACTGGACCATAATATTTCAGGAATTATATTAAGGTATTTTTCGAAAATAGATTTTTCTTTAAGAAGTTGATAGGTTTTACCTTTTGATGACTGTGAAATATTACTATGCCATATGCATTTCCATCATTCTGTCCTGATAATTACTTGTAATCCATGTAAAAGAGCGTAGTGATTCGTTTGCAACCCTCTATAGCTGTTTGATCATTTATTATAGCTATTTTGGGGCGACCTAACTTTACCGTGCCATGCAATTGCAATGAGCATCAAAGTAAAACGTTATCTGAATTACTTTTTTTTAAAGTGCCGTAAAGACAAGTATTACCCATATGGTTAAAAATATCTTGGTACATATCAAAATGATACCTCCCACTAGAACGCCAAGTGGAACGTAACACTTCGTGACGTAATCGATTGGCGCACTACAACCTTACAGGAACGTCAACCAAACTAGTTGAGTGGTATGAATTTAAAATCGATTGTGGGTAATAAATAGGATATTAAACTCACTACCATTTCATATCATGTTTATATCCCTCTGAAAACAATTTTCACTATAAACATGATACGAAATGGAAGCTCGTTTAATATCCTATAAACACTTCAGGGATGTAGCGTGTCATGGACCGGGTATGGGTGGGGGAGGGGTGGAGTTGGGAGAAGGGGTGTATATGAACCTAGCGGACCCTTTATCTACATTTTCGATGGACACTAATATGAGCAGTCTAATATTGCACTGTAAAAAAACCTAGCTTCAGTATATAATCGGGTATTTGGAAATATATATTTGTAGATGTATTTACCGTGTTCGTTTCTTTTGGACCGGTCTCGGTGGCGTCGTGGTTAGGCCATCGGTCTACAGGCTGGTAGGTACTGGGTTCGGATCCCAGTCGAGGCATGGGATTTTTAATCCAGATACCGACTCCAAACCCTGAGTGAGTTCTCCACTAGGCTCAATGGGTAGGTGTAAACCACTTGCACCGACCAGTGATCCATAACTGGTTCAACAAAGGCCATGGTTTGTGCTATCCTGCCTGTGGGAAGCGCAAATAAAAGATCCCTTGCTGCTAATCGGAAGAGTAGCCCATATAGTGGCGACAGCGGGTTTCCTCTCAAAATCTGTGTGGTCCTTAACCATATGTCTGACGCCATATAACCGTACATAAAATGTGTTGAGTGCGTCGTTAAATAAAACATTTCTTTCGTTTCTTTAGTTTAATGACAGCACCAGAACGCGTCGATTTACTAGTCATCGGCTATTGGATGTCAACCACTTGGTTATTTTGACATATAGTCTTAGAGAGGAAACACGCTACGGTGGGGGATCGATCCCCGTCGGTGGGCCCATTGGACTATTTCTTGTTCCAGTCAGTACACCACGACTGCTATATCAAAGGCCGTGGTATGTGCTACCCTGTCTGTCGGATGGTACTTATAAAAGATCCCTTGCTGCTAATCGAAAACAGTAGCGACAGCAGGTTTCCTCTTTCAATGTGTGTGATACTTAACCATATGACCGACGCCATATAACCGTAAATAAAATGTGTTGAGTGTGTCGTTAAATAAAACACTTCCTTCTTCATTATACAGGCTAATATGTATTTTCATCTGACATCCATTACATATAAACTTAAAATAAATGTAACAAAACGCAAAATGACTAATTGGGGAAATCTAAAAACTATTCAACATACATCCACAATTACAAAATCTACTGTAGATTTGTTTTACTTATGTTCGTGCTTATATCCAATTAAGGTTCAAGCACGCTGTCCTGGGCACACATCTCAGCTATCTGGGCTGTCTGTCCAGGACAGTGGGTTAGTTGTTAGTTGGTTAGTGGTTAGTGAGAGAGGTGAAGGTGTATCGGTCTCACTGAGTCGTTGAAACTCGCTCTGGGTGGGAGCAGGTACCTACCAGCTTTTTATGTCCGATGGCTTAACCACGACACCAACGAGGCCGTTGTATTGGAGATTGTAATTTGAATTTAAAAAGGTTTTGCATCATCCTGGCATTTAGTTGGACAATAATTAAACATATTCTGAATAAAAACTGTGTTAAGAATTTGACACCGAACGATTATTGGAAACGACAGCAGGGCTTAAGATGTCGTCCGCGAAATTGCCAAATGCGCATAATATTGGAATTTGACGAATATATTTCAAGAATTAAGTTCGAAAATCGAGTGCTCCCTGTAGATTGACTGCCATTTAGCGAATTCAAACTTCAATTTAGCTGCTACTATTTGTATGAAATTCGCCACGGTAAGTCGGTGAAACCTCAGAATGTTTCGTGCGTGTCTCGATATCCTGTTAATGATCTTAATCTGCGTGACATCGTGTTTGATATTACATTTATTACCCAACCTCAGTTTTTTAAGCGTTCTACATCTAGCCGTTGCCTGACATAATACTTTTGTCCGTGCCAGAGCTTAGATGAGAGTGTTACACATCCGTTACGTAATCAACATATGTCATGTCATTTAGGAAAACCAGACTTTTGGTCTCGACAAACGATTTACAATAAAACATGTTTTCCGGCCGATATCACTGCTTCTTTGTTGTCTTTCAAATGATATTATTGCGGGATATTTTGTTACAAAGGAAATAAAGAAAAACAAAAAAGAAAACAGAACGTTGTAGTGTTGGGGGAGTGGGGGGAATCCACGTGATTTTTTTTCAGGAACGTGGATTTACCATCCGAGGTCCTATGTGACGTGGGCAGTTCCCGTGGTAAACTAGGCGCCATTGTGCTCCGTGCACCACAACTATTTCCTATCAGTTTACTGTTTGCCGTGACGTCACGGAACCAGCAGAAGAGAAAGAGAAAAGAATAAAGGTAATTGGGTAAAATCTGCGAATGTTTCGTGCGTGCCCCGATCTCCACTCTTTAATGTTGGAGGTGGAATTCTCGCCGTATTGTTCGCGGTGCCATTGTTTGAATGCCAACATGAGAAGGAGTTTGTTTAGTGATAGACAAATAATTAAGTGAGAGCAAAGTCGAAGCCCATGCTGTATTTTGAAACAGTACACAAGTCAATACATTCGATTCAATATTTGTGGATATACAGTGAACTTTGGTTACACCGGCCACATATGCATTTGTACATTTGTACCAATAAACCTCCAGTTAGTACTAAACGGTAGAACCATATTAAGTGACGACAGAAAGAAGCAAATATTTTATTATGTTCAAAAATACATTAAACAAACAGAAAGATTCAATAAATAAAATATGGTTTAATAAATGATCAGATAAATAAATTATGGCTCGATAAAAATATATCAAAATGTGCGGAACTTATCGACCATCCCACGTCAAAGCCGCGCCGTCTGATTAGAAAGATAAACTTCTTTAGTTTCTCCATTTTCCTTTTCTTTAGCACTTTATTCACACTACAAATCTATTTTGCTTGATATTCTATGTATTCACTTTGTTCTGAATATTTATTGTAGTCTTTCTTCAGGTTTCACTTCATCTGCACTGTTGATTTGTCTTGTTTGATGTTTTATGTATTCACTTTGTTTCAAATATTTGTAATTATAGTAGTCGCCTATAATGTTATAATATTTGTAATTAGGAGAGGGCCTCGTAAGTTGGATAACTTGTGTCCAATCCTTTTGTATATTATATGCAATAAAATATGTTTCAAACAAACCACTTATATGCCATATGCGTTATGTCGTTATAGATTAGTCATTACTGCCCCCTGTTTTCTTTTTTCTCACCCAAAACAGCGAACATATTTTCTAGCGTGTTTGTGCGCGTGTATCCGTATACGTCACGCTTATGCGTATTTCGTGTATGTTTTGATAAAACAGTATTATATACGTGTATAAAAATTACGCCACATAATTATACAAAATCAGGGGCGGATTACGGGGAGTTTCCCATTTGCATGGAACCCCCCACCCCCGTTTTAAAAAACAACCCCTCCACGTATATCTAAATTGATGTCCACATCCCTCTCGTTCCCTCATTCATATACAACGATTGAAAAAAAGCCTGCCTACCTACCACTAACCCCCAATGTTACTGGAAACATGATTATCTCTTTGAGGTATCCTGTACAATTTATAATTTCAAATTATAAACATTTACGTATTGTTTCGGAAATCCCCCTTACCTAAAGCATAATCCGCCCCTGAAAACAGTAACGGCGTTATTAAGAAAAATATCGAAATTAGTATGTCAATTTATACATAACTATTTATTACGTATACGGATAACGCTTACGGATATACGCATTTGCGAACGACTGTGTTTGTCATTCCCCCTAACATATATATTTTTCGTAAGTACAACATTATTGGGAGACGAAATCCAGTTTGGGCTACTTACAAATATTAGGACGATCAAAAAACGCATGGAGTATACCGACACTGATATTCTTAACAAGAAATAATATTTAATATGTTTAATTCTATCAGACGAAAACATCTTGCTGGCCTCAGTGGTGTTGTGGTTAAGCCGGGTTTTTTTAAAGCATGGAGTGCACAGAAAAGGTGGGTATGTTTAGGGGTGGGGTTTTTTTTTACGTTCTCCTGATTTGCCTACGTCCATTTTCAGTGGCCATGGTGGCCCCTCCTTTGTCTTGGAACGCTAAATATTTTTTTCTAAACAGTTGCACGGGGAGTTTTGTATAACCCACAGGTTACTACTACAAAAATCGAAGTCATACCGCGGGAAATTAAAAAAAAAGAAAAAAAAGATGACGCGCGAGATCAAAATGGACGCGCGCGCCGACCAAAGACCAGAAATTTATTTTGTGTGGTCTTACAAGTAGCTTTCGCTCGTTCGATACATTTTAAAATAGCTCGATAATTGGTAGATAACGGCCATTTATAGTATTATCTATGAATCGTATTGTCTATGTGATTAAATTTAGCTCTACTGGTCTACCAGTAGATCTAACAGCATTGCGTGGACTTCCATGTCCAGGTGACATTTCATCTATAAATAACAATTTAAATATTGACCAATTACACTTCGCTTTTTATAGTGTTATTCTGGAGCATACAAATTCTTAAAATATCGGGCAAGACTATTTATGCAATAGGCGAAATTGTTGGTCTATTTCAACATTAAAAGAAAACAGGGGTGGAGGGTGGGGGGGGGGGGGAGTGCAGTAATAAACTCTGGATTGTATACTAGTATAAACAGATTTTATGGCTATACCGTCACGGTTTTTGTTTTGTCTGGAAACGAATTTTATATAAAATTTTATATTGAAATTAGTTTCTGGCATACTTCGTAATTCACCCGAATCATTTCGTATACGCTCGGCATAATCCCGAATGTTTTCAAATTCTTTTTAAATCACTGGCATGATTTTGCAAGTTAGGTTTTGACTGGTCGAATGAAAGGTCAACTGGACATGAGCTCCAACAGGGTACTGTTAGATCCACAGGTAATAGTAATTAACCAATGGAGCTAATTTTAATTAGATTGTCATATTGTATATCATACATAATAAGTATTTATTGTTATAAATACGTCCATGAGCGTCCAAAATAATTATTGGAGGGTGAGTGAGTGCGTATTTATTCATTCTTCACATATATTTATATGTCGTGATGTTTTAAATGTTTTATATTTTGCACTACATGTCCTCAATAACCTGATGTTGCCCTTGAATCCTATATAAAAACATTGACGATATAATATTATGTGGTCAGTGCAAGGATGGTGTTTGTTTCTGCGTATCAAAACAAGAATCACACACGAACTGCACGTCGCATGTTATGGAATTACTATATCTATCTAACCATGAACTCGTTTGTCAAATTGGATCCGACATTTTAATACAAACAGCTTCGGTTGAGTTCTGACTGCAGGACGTATAACGTCAATAGATATATACATTCCTGCACATACGACGTGTTTGTGTGTATGTCGGTGTGAGCAAACGTTTTGTTTTTCGTCGTGGTGTGTGTAACAACGTGTCCGGTGTAAACACGGCGGACGACGCCGATGTTAGAGCACGACGTCGCTGCGTTCAGTTGTCACACCACAGCGAGTTTTCTCAAACCTACAAACAGAACAATACTTTCATTGAGGTGACTTTTTCATCTGGTTAACTTCACAACAAATAGGCTTTTCGTAGATACTAGTAAATACGCATATATCATGTGTACTCCGCTTATACCAATGTTATTATATTACAACACACATAAAGTAGAGGGCGGTACGTAGCCCAGTGACAAAGCGTTCGCTTGATATGCGGTCGGTTTGTGATCGATCCCCGTCGTGGGCCCTTTGAACTATTTTTCGTGCAGTGCACCACGACTGGTATATCAAAGGCCGTGTTATTCTGTCTATGGGATGGTGCACATAAAAGATCCCTTGCTGCTAATCGAAAAGAGTAGCCCATGAAGTGGCGACAGCGGGTTTCCTCTGTCAATATCTGTGTGGTCCTTAACCATATGTCTGACGCCAGTAAATAAAATGTGTTGAGTGCGTCGTTGAATAATACATTTTCTTCCTTCCTTACATACAGTAATTAATGCTGAATTAAATGCGTGTAAGATAATGTCATGCATTGTAAATTCGGAGCCTAGACTTTGTAAAAGTACATGAAAGAATTCCCATGCGGCCATTAAACAAACACCTGCGTTTAAAAAAAAAACAGGGTTCGTAAATTCGGCGTATAGTTTATAGGTTTTTAAAGATTAATACAGGCTAACATTAGCCTGAAAGTTAAAGGTAAAGTTTGATTATTGTTTAACGACACCACTAGGGCACATTGATTAATAAATCATCGGCTATTGGATGTCAAACATTTGGTAATTCTGACTCGTAGTCATCAGAGGAAACCCGCTAAAAATCATGATGATCAACATCAATACAAAAATTCAAGATTTAAATAAAAACAGTGTAAAGAACTGTGCTAAAATACAAATATCACAGATAGATACTGACTTTTACTCAAAATTTCTATTTTGTGCTGTATTGGCCATTCTCAAAGAGAATGTTACACCCTTGCACCACAGTGAGGTTACAGCACGCGCAGAGGCCCACAAACAGGAAAACACACACCACGGCCTTTGACCAGTTATACTGCACTGTTTGTAATGAGAAAAAAACCCCAATCAGTTGAATGGATCCACCAAGGTCGTTTGATCCTGCGACGCAAGCACCTCAGGTGATAATTATTACACATAACTTTACCAAATCACATGAACATTCCACAGAAGCATAAAGTCAAATAGTTACACATAAAATCTTATTATTAGCGTGAAATACTATCATAACAACACCTTCTTATATCTTTAGTCATTTGTCTACCAGCGATAACACAGCATTGTAATATAAAACGTGACTATAAAGGTTCCCTCGCTGTCACTCTAAAAGAGTAAGCTATGTGGCAAATCAGGATTATCTTCTCATACTCCAGATATGAAATGCGTCAGAAACACAATGTGTTTAATTTGATACGTAATCCTATAAAACAATGTGGAGGCGGAGGGTGGTGGTGGTGGTGGGGGGGGGGGGGGGGGGTGGGGCGGGAAGTAATTAATCTGACATTTCAACTGACGTGCTATTCCTTAAAGGAAAGAAAGAAAGAAATGTTTTATTTAACGACGCACTCAACACATTATTTTACGGTTATATGGCGTCAGACATATGGTTAAGGACCACACAGATTTTGAGAGGAAACCCGCTGTCGCCACTACATGGGCTACTCTTCCGATTAGCAGCAAGGGATCTTTTATTTGCGCTTCCCACAGGCAGGATAGCACAAACCATGGCCTTTGTTGAACCAGTTATGGATCACTGGTCGGTGCAAGTGGTTTACACCTACCCACTGAGCCTTGCGGAGCACTCACTCAGGGTTTGGAGTCGGTATCTGGATTAAAAATCCCATGCATCGACTGGGATCCGAACCCAGTACCTACCAGCCTGTAGACCGATGACCTAACCACGACGCCACCGAGACCGGTATTCCTTAAAGGTGCAGATACTAGTTTAACGTTTAAAAAATGGACACTTAAATTTAGTTAATCTACAAACCTGCAACACTTATTAGAGAGAAAAGAAAGAAAACAAATGTTTTATTTAACGACGCACTCAATACATTGTATTTACGGTTATATGGCGTCAGACATGTGCTTAAGGACCACACATACTGAGAGAGGAAACCCGCTGTCGTCACTTCATGGGCTACTCTTTTCGATTAGCAGCAAGGGATCTTTTATATGCACCATCCCTAGACAGGGTAGTACATACCACGGTCTTTGATATACCAGTCGTTGTGCACTGGCTGGAACGAGAAATAGCCCAATGGGCCCACCGACGGGGATCGATCCCACACCGACCGCGCATCGAGCAAGCACTGTACCACTGGGCTACGTCTCGCCCCCTCATAAGATAGAGAAGCTAAAATATGTGATGTTTAAACGGGGAAATATCTAAAAATAACTATAGCTCGTCTCCATAACTATTACTTATCAGACGAACGTGCGTTTTTAGAATTATGAAAATGCATTTTGGGGTATTAACACCGCGTATTTGTTATGAATGTTAAAGAATGAACAGAAGAAGTCTCAAGTTGGTGATGTAGTTTCT